>NC_080785.1:159561422-159596422 GCF_028018385.1 Neofelis nebulosa
ACCATGAACATGAAATGTACAGATAACACAATGACTCTAAATCCATATCTTTCAATAATCACTCTGAATGTAAATGGACTAAATGCCCCAATCAAAAGATATAGGGTATCAGAATGGATTAAAAAAAATCCATCTATATGTTGCCTAAAGGAGACTCATTTTAGACATGAAGACACCTGCAGATTGAAAGTGAGAGGATGAAGAAGAATCTATCATGCCAACGGACATCAAAGGAAAGGTGGAGTAGCCATACTTACATCAGACAAACTAGATTTTAAAATAAAGACTGTAACAAGCAATGAATAAGGGCATTATATCATAATTAAGGAGTCTGTCCCTCAAGAAGAACTAACAATTGTAAATATCTATTCCCCCAACATGGAGGCACCCTAATATATAAATCAGTTAATTACAAACATAAGCAAATTTATTGATAATAATACTGTAATTGTAGGTGACTTCAATACTCCACTTCCAACAATGGACAGATCATCTAGGCAGAAAATCAATAAGGAAACAATGCCTCTGAATGACATATGGACCAGATGGACTTAACAGATATATTTAAAACTTTTCATCCTAAAGCAGCAGAATATACTTTCTTCTTGAGTGCACGTGGAACATTCTCCAAAACAGATCACATACTGGTCACAAAACAGCCCTCAACAAAAATATTGAGATCATACCATGCATATTTTCAGATCACAACACTATAAAACTTGAAAATCAACCACAAGAAAAAATTTGGAAAGTCCCCAAATACGTGGAGGTTAAATAACACCCTCCTAAAAAATGAATGACTTAACCAGGAAATTAAAGAAGAAATTTAAAAATACATGGAAGCAAATGAAAATGAAAACGTGACAGTCCAAACCATTTGTGATGCAGCAAAGGCAGTCCTAAGAGGAAAGTACAATGCATTTCAGGCCGATCTCAAGAAGCAAGAAAGGTCCCAAATATACAACCAAACCTTCCACCTAAAGGAGCTATAAAGCATCAGCAAATAAATCCCAAAGCCAGCAGAAGAGGGAAAACACTAAAGATTAGATCAGAAATAAATGATATAGAATCCAAAAAAAAAAAAAAAAAAAAAGTAGAAGAGATAAATAAATCTAAGACCTGGTTTTTTGAAAGAATACACAAAATTGATAAACTCCTCTCCAGAATTCTCAAAAAGAAAAGAGAAATGACCCAAAGAGATAAATCGCGAATGAAAAAGGAGAGATCATAACCAACACCAGAGAAATACAATTTTAATAGAACGCTATGAAAAAGTATATGCCAACAAACTGGACAATCTGGAAGAAATGGGAAAATTCCTAGACATCCACACAGTACCAAAACTCAAATGGGAAGAAATATAAAATTTTAACAGGCCCATAACCAGCAAAGAAATTGAATTGGTTATCAAAAAGCTCCCAACAAATAAGAGTCCTGGGCCAGATGGCTTCCCTGGGGAATTCTACCAGATATTTAAAGCAGAGTTAATACCTATTCTTCTCAAGCTGTTGCAAAAAATAGAAACAGAAGGAAAGCTTCCAAACTCATTCTTTGAAGCCAACATTACTTGATTCCCAAACCAGACAGAGACCCCACTAAAAAGAATTACAGACCAGTGATGAACCTGGAAGCAAAAATTCTCAACGAGATACTACAAACTGAAGCCAACAGCACATTAAGAGAATTTTTCACCATGATCGAGTAGGATTCATTCCTGGGCTGCAGGGCTGGTTAAGTATTCACAAATCAAACTGTGTGATACACCACATTAATAGAAGAAAGGATAAGAGCCATATGATCCAGTCAATAGATGCAGAGAAAGCACTTGACAAAAGATAGCATACTTTCTTAATAAAAATCCTCAAGAAAGTAGGATTGTAGGGAACATACCTTAAAATCATAAAAGCCATACATGAAAGGCCCACAGTTAATATCACCCTCAATAGTGAAAAACTGAGAACTTTCCTCCTGAGGTCAAGAACATGACAGGGATGTCCACTCTCACCACTGTTGTTCAACATAGTGTTGGAAGTCCTAGCCTAAGCAATCAGACAACAAAATGAAACAAAAGGCATCCAAATTGGCAAAGAAGAAGTCAAACTTTCATTCTTCGCAGATGACATAATACTCTATATGAAAAACCTGAACAACTCCACCCAAAAAAACTGCTAGAGCTGTTACAGGAATTCACCAAAGTCTCAGGATATAAAACCAATGTACAGAAATTAGTTGCATTTCTATACACCAATAATGAAGCAACAGAAAGAAATATCAAGGAGTTAATCCCATTTACAATTGCACCAAAACCCATAAATACCTAGTAATAAACCTAACAAAAGAGGTAAAAGACTTGTACACTGAAAACTATACAAAGTTTATGAAAGAAATTTAATAAGACACTAAGAAATGGAAAAACTCATTGGAAAAAGAAATTGGGTGAAAAACTAAATCCCATGCTCCTGGATAGGAAGAACAAATATTGTTAAAATGCCAATACTACCCAAAGCAATCTACATATTCAATGCAATCCCTATCAAAATAACACCAGCATTCTTCACAGAGCTAGAACACACAACCCTAAAAATTTGCATGGAACCACAAAAGACCCCAAATAGTCAGAGTAATGTTGAAAAAGAAAACCAAAGCTGGAGGCATCACAACCCCAGACTTTCACCTGTATTAAAAAGCAGTAATCACCAAGACAGTATGGTATTGGTACAAAAACAGACACACAGATCAATGGAATAGAAGAGAGAACCTACAACTTGACCCACAAATATATGGCCAATGGATCTTCAACAAAGCAAGAAGGAGTATCCAATGGAAAAAAGACAGTCTCTTTAGCAAATGGTGCTGAGAGAACTGGACAGCAACATGCAGAAGAATGAAACTGGACGACTTTCTTACACCGTACACAAAAATAAATTCAAAATTATGAAAGGCCTAAATGTGAGACCACCATAATCCTACCAGAGAGGGGCGCCTGGGAGGCTCAGTCAGTTAAGCATCCGACTTTGGCTCAGGTCATGATCTCATGGCTCATGGGCTCAAGCCCCACATTAGGCTCTGTGCTGACAGCTCAGAGCCTGGAGCCTGCTTCGGATTCTGTGTCTCCCCCTCTCTCTGCCCCTTCCCCCATCTCTCAAAAATGAATAAACATTAAAAAAATGTTTTTAACTGCAAAGTGTATCACCTTATACATCCTTCGTGAGGATGTAGAGAAACCTTGTTTCTGGAAACATAAAAGCAGCCATATAGAAAACAGTAATTCCTGGCAATGTCTCAAAATATTAAAAATGGAATTATCATATGATCTGAAAATCCTAATTCTGGATAGATAGCCAAAAGAACTGAATGCAGGATTTTTGAAGAGATTTCTGCGTGCCCGTGTTCATAGTAATGTGATTCACAGTAGCTTAGAGTTGGAAGCAATCCAAGTGTCCGTTGATGCTTAAACAAAATGAGGTACACAAATACAATGTAATATTACTCAGCCCTAAAAAGGAAGGAAAATTCTGTGAGATGCTATAGCACGGATGAATCTTGAGGATACTATCTTAAACGGATGAATCTTGAGGATACTATCTTAAACGGATGAATCTTGAGGATACTATCTTAAGTGAAATAAGCCAGTTATAAAAAGACAAAGATTGCATGATCACCCTTACGTGTGGTATCTAAAATTGTCAAAGTCATAGAAAGAGAAAGTAGAATGGTGATTTCCAGGGGCTGGAAGAGGGAGTAACGGGGAATTGTTGTTTAATGGGTAGAGAGGTTCAATTTTGCAAGATGAAAAAGTTCTGGAGATTCATTACACAACACTGTAAATATATATAACACTAATGAACTGTACACTTCAAAAAGGTTAAGAAGGTAAGAAAAATTTATCAAATTGTACTTAAACGTGTGAAGGTTAGGGGCACTTGGGTGGCTCAGTCGGTTGAACATCCGACTCCAGCTCAGGTCATGATTTTGCAGTTTGTGGGTTTGAGCCCCACAATCAGCTCAGTGGGTGGAGCCTGCTTCAGATTCTGTGCCTCCCTCTTTCTCTACCTCTCCCCGATTTGTGCTCTGTCTCTCTTTCTCTCTCAAAAAAAAATTAATAAAAATTAAAAATCTTTAATAAAAATAAATGTTGTGTACTATATGTCAATTACACCACACTAAAGCTGCTCTAAAAAGATACAACCGCAAAAGGAAATGTTACTCAATTGGACTTCAATAAGATGGAGAATTTCTTCTGTTCATCAAAAAACAGCATCGAGAGAATGAGAATGAGATAGTTCACAATACCAATCTCCTACAAAGGACTCCAGGATATACAAAGACTTCCACAAACAGAAAAGAAACACAACAAAAAGGAGAACAGGGAAAAGGCTTGAGGTTCACCAAGGAGGATATGCAAATGATCGGTATGTGCATGAAAAGCTATGCAACATCTTTAGTCATCAGAAGAGTGCAAATAAAACACACACACACAAAAAAAAAAAAAAAACAAATGCAAAGAAGTCTCCTGTATTTAATCTTGAAAGAGAAATAGGCCACTAATGGGGAAAAAAAATGGTGAAATCCAGATAGAGTCTGTAGTGCATTTAATAGTAACATACTTCTTATGATTTTAATCAATGTTAACTTTCTATTCTTGATGAATGTGTAATAGTTACGTGAGATGCTTAACACAGAAAGCGCTGAGTGAAGGGTATGTGGGAATTCCCTATACTGCCTGTGCAACTTTTCTAGAAATCTAACATTAGTCCAAAACAATTTTTGTTTTTTAGAACTTGTAAAAATGAGAAAACACTACACTACACACCCACTACATGCCTGCTGGAATAGCGAAAATTTAAAACAAGAAAAATAAGGGTGCCTGGGTGGCTCGGTCAGTTGAGCCTCAGACTTGGTTTCAGCTGAGGTCGTGATCCCAAGGTCAAGGGATTAAGCTCTGTGTCAGGCTCCATGTTGAACAAAGAGTCTGCTTAGGATTCATTCTCTCTCTCTCCCTCTCCCTCCCTCTGCCCCTCTCCCCTGCTTGTGCTCTCCATCACAATAAAAAATAAATAAATAAGGAAGGAAGGAAGGAAGGAAGGAAGGAAGGAAGGAAGGAAGGAAGGAAGGAAAGTAGCAAGCATTACAGAAAATGTGGACCCTGGAACTCTCACAGTGATTGTGGAAATATAAACTGGTAGGACCACTTTAGAAAAGTGCTTAGCAATGTCTACCAAAATTATATCTACTCTGTGACCCAACATTTCACTCTTATGAACATCCCAAAATTATATTCATAAGTGCATCCAAAGTGTACAAAAATGTTCATGGAAGCTTCACTTATACTAACAAAAAAATAAAAAATGGAAATGACACAAGTGATCATGAACAGTAAAATGAATAAATAAATTATAGTGTTTTTATACAATGGAATACTACCCAGCAATAAAAAAGAATAAACTACAGTTACAGGTTAATACACGGCTGAATCTCACAAACATAACAGAGTGAAAGAAGAAACATGTTGCTTGCATTCAATTATAAAAGGTTTTAAAAAGGCAACATTAATCTGTACCTTTAGAAATCAAAGTAGTAGTGACTTTTGTGAAAAAACAATTAGATAGAGATAATGGACAAATTTTTTGGAAACCATAATTCAGGAGGAGCCAAGATGGTAGACCAGCATGGAAGTTTCTTGTGTGTCTCGCGTCCATGAAATACACCCAGACCAACACTAAACCATGCTGCACGCCTAGAAAACTGATTTGAGGGTTAACACCACAATCTGCACAACCTGAACCACAGAATTCAGCAGGTACACGGCGCGGAGAGGTGAACTGGGGGAGAGAGAAGCCACAGAGGGCAGGAGGCTGTTTTTGCTTGTGCAGAGAGGACAGAGACGGAGAGGAGAGAGTATGGGAAAAGCGCCCCCCACCCAAAGCAGCTGGAGAGACAGTGGAAAAGTGGAAACAGCCACAGGGACTGAACCAAAAAGGGAGAAAGGAGAAAGGAGAGGGGTAAAATTCTATTGAGACTCTGTAAACAGGGGGAGCACAGAGTCTGAAACTCCGCAGCTCATACCTGGTGGGAAGGGCGAATCCCCAGGGCAGAGTGGAGTCGGGGGTCTTCAGGACACATGGCAGAGGCGGTTCCCCTGCTGGGAGAACATCTGGTACAGGTTGTGTAGCCCCCGCACAGGCAAAGCGCCAGCAGACCCCGGAGACAGCCACATTCGCTGGTGCTGGAACAAGGTCGCTGGGGGTGAAGCCTGGTGCCGGATGTGTGTTGTGATTTGCCATAATCCCTGAAACGCTGCTGCTACGCGATCGCGTGAACTTTCTCTGGGACAGGCTGGCACCCGGCCGCGGTCTCTGGGCGTCAGCAGCAGCACGGTCCTGCGAATGTTCCTGGGTGCAGCCAGCACCCGGCTAGTGCTCGGTGAGCCCCTCGCACAGAAGGTCTGAGCGGGTCGAAGCCACAGTCCCTCAGAAATAACGGACCGGGAAAAACAGCCACATCTGAGACAAAAATCAGGAGGCAGGTGCCGCCTGGCAACCTGACGGCTTATTCACAGACAGTGTAAAGGCCGGGAGTGGACGAAGCCGGAGACAAAGGACGGGTGGGCGATTGCTGATCGGGGAGAACACAGTTCTCATACTGGAGATTGGATAGCTGGATGACGCCATTTTCACCCTTCCCGCGCATGCGCATACGCACCTACATGCATCAGAACAACCCACCCCTGTAAGCTAAGCAGCGCCATCTAGTGGAGAACGGAGCCGTTACACTAAGCCCCGCCCAACTGGGCCAACCTCGCTGTTCAGGAACAACACAAATCTCTCCTCCTGCTTAGTTTACAGACTGTAAAGCGCTTTATAGTTCCACTTCCAGGAGAACGTAACGACGTAATGTAACCGATGTAACTTCAATCGTATTTCAGTCTGTTTGCTGACCCATCTATTCAATTTTATTTTTTTTTCTTTTTCATTTCTTTTCTTTTTCTTGAATGAAGAAAGAGAAAAAAAATATTTTTACTTTCAATTTTTATTAAAAACTTTTTCTTTAATTTTTTCCACTGTGTTTTTTACTTTGTCAAATTTTCAAATTCAATTTTGCTTCCATAATTTCATGTTATTCTATTTCATTGTATTCATTTTTTTCAAATTTTCCAACATTTTCCTTTTTTTTCCCCTTTTTTCTCTAATCTATCAAGCACCTTTGAACACCCAGACCAAAAAAGACCTAGGATCTAGCATCATTTATTTGATATTTGTGTGTGTGTGTGTGTGTGTGTGTGTGTTGTTTTTAATCTTTTAATTTTAATTTTTTTAGCTCATTAATTCCTTTTCTTCCTTCAAAATGATGAAATGAAGGAATTCATCCCAAAAGAAAAAGCAGGAAGAAACGACAGCCAGGGACATAACCAACACAGATACAAGCAAGGTGTCTTAACCAGAATTTAAAATCACAATAATAAGTATACTAGCTGGGATCAAAAATAGATATCTCGGGGCGCCTGGGTGGCGCAGTCGGTTAAGCGTCCGACTTCAGCCAGGTCACGATCTCGCGGTCTGTGAGTTCGAGCCCCGCGTCAGGCTCTGGGCTGATGGCTCGGAGCCTGGAGCCTGTTTCCGATTCTGTGTCTCCCTCTCTCTCTGCCCCTCCCCTGTTCATGCTGTGTCTCTCTCTGTCCAAAAATAAATAAAAAACATTGAAAAAAAAATTTTTTAAAAAAATAGATATCTCTATTTATCCCTTTCTATGGAGATAAAAGAAGTAAAAGCTAATCAGGATGAAATACAAAATTCTATAACAGAGCTGCAATGTCAAATGGTGGCCATGGTGGCAAGGATGGATGAGGCAGAGCAGGGAATCAACAATATAGAGAACAAACTTATGGAGACTAAGAAAGAAAAAAAAAAGGGAGACTAAGGAGGGGCGCCTGGGTGGCTCAGTCGGTTAAGCGTCCGACTTCGGCTCAGGTCACAATCTCACGGTATGTGAGTTCGAGCCCCGCGTCGGGCTCTGTGCTGACTGCTCAGAGCCTGGAGCCTGTTTCAGATTCTGTGTCTCCCTCTCTCTCTGACCCTCCCCCGTTCATGCTCTGTCTCTCTCTGTCTCAAAAATAAATAAACGTTAAAAAAAAAAAAAAGGAGACTAAGGCAAAAGAGCATGATTTAAGAATTAGAGAAATCAGTGACTCGTTAAAAAGGAACAACATCAGAATCATCGGGGTCCCAGAGGAGGAAGAGAGAGAAATAGGAGTAGAAGGGTTATGTGAGCAAATCATAGTGGAAAACACTCCTAACCAGGGGAAACACAGACACCAAAATCCAGGAAACACAGAGCATTCCCAATAGATTCAACAAAAACCAACCATCAACAAGGCATATCATAGTCAAATTCACAAAATACTCAGGCAAGAAGAGAATCATGAAAGCAGCAAGGGAAAAAAAGTACCTAACCTACAAGGGAAGACAGATCAGGTTTGCAGCAGAACTATCCACAGAAACTTGGCAGGCCAGAAAGGAGTGGCAGGATACATTCAATGTGCTGAATTGGAAAAATATGCAGCCAAGAATTCTTTATCCAGGAACACTGTTATTCAAAATAGAAGGAGAGATTAAAAGTTTCCCAAACAAAACTAAAGGAGTCCTTGACCACTAAACCAAGCCTGCAAGAAATTTTCAGGGGGACTCTCTGAGGGGAGAAAATAAATAAATACATACATACATACATACATACATACATACATACCAAAAGCAGCAAAGACTAAAAAGGACCAGAGAACACCAGAAACTCCAACTCTACAAGAAACATAATAGCAATAAACTCATATCTTTCAGTACTCACTCTAAACATCAATGGACTAAATGCTCTAATCAAAACATATAGGGTAACAGAATGGATAAGAAAACAGGATCCATCTATGTGCTGTTTACAAGAGACCCACTTTAGACCCAAAAAACACCTTCAGATTGAAAGTAAGGGGATGGAGAACCATCTATCATGCTAACAGTCAAAAAAAGAAAGCTGGAGTAGCCATACTTATATCAGACAATTTAGACTTTAAAATAAAGACTGTAACAAGAGACAAAGAAGAGCATTATATCATAGTTAAGGGGTCTATCCACCAAGAAGACCTAACAACTATAAACATTTATGCTCCAAATGTGATAGCACCCAAATATATAAATCAATTATACACAAGCATACAGAAACTAATTGATAATAATACCATAATAGTAGGAGACTTCAACACTCCACTCACAGAAATGGACAGATCATCTAATCAAAAAAATCAACAAGGAAACAATGGCTTTGAATGACACACTGGACCAGATGGACTTAACAGATATATTCATAACATATCACCCTAAAGCAGTGGAATATACATTCTTCTCCAGTGCACATGGAACGTTCTCCAGAATAGACCATATATTGGGACACAAATCAGTCTTCAACAAGTACAAAAAGATCAAGATCATACTGTGCATATTTTCAGACCACAAGGCTATGAAACTCAAAATCAACCACAAGAAAAAATTTGGAAAGGCAACAAATACTTGGAGACTAAAGAGCATCCTACTAAAGAGTGAATGGGCTAACCAAGAAGTTAAAGAGGAAATTAAAAAGTACATGGAAGCCAATGAAAATGGTAACATCACAGCCCAAAACCTCTGGGACGCAGCAAAGGCAGTCATAAGAGGAAAGTATATAGCAATACAGACCTTCCTAAAGAAGGAAGAAAGGTCTCAGATACACAACCTAACCTTACACCTTAAAGATCTGGAAAAATAACAGCAGATAAAACCCAAAACCAGCAGAAGACAGGAAATAATAAAGATTAGAGCAGAAATCAATGCTATCGAAACCAAAAGAAAAAAAAAAAAGAACAGATCAATGAAACCAGAAGCTGGTTCTTTGAAAGAATTAACAAAATTGATAAACCACTAGCCAGTCTGATCAAAAAGAAAAAGGAAAGGACCCAAATAAATAAAATCAAGAATGAAAGAGGAGAGATCACAGCCAACACACCAAAACTAAAAACAATAATAAGAGAATATTATAAGCAATTATATGCCAATAAAATGGGCAGTATGGAAGAAATGGACAAATTCCTAGAAACATACACTGCAAAAATTGAAATAGGAAGAAATAGAAAATTTGAACAGACCCATTACCAGTAAGGAAATCGACTTAGTAATCAAAAATCTGCCAAAAAACAAGAGTCCAGGGCCAGATGGCTTTCCAGGGGAATTCTACCAAACATTTAAGGAAGAGTTAACACCTATTCTCCTGAAGCTGTTCCAAACAACAGAAATGGAAGGAAAACTTCCAAACTCTTTCTATGAAGTCAGCATCACCTTGATTCCCAATCCAGACAGAGACCCCACTAAAAAGGAGAACTATACACCAATTTCCTTGATGAACATGGATGCAAAAATCCTCAACAAGATATTAGCCAACCAGATCCAACAATACATTAAAAAAATTATACACCACGACCCAGTGGGATTTACACCTGGGATGCAGGGCTGGTTCAATATCTGCAAAACAATCAATGTGATTCATCACATCAATAAAAGAAAGGACAAGAACCACATGATCCTCTCAATAGATGCAGAGAAAGCATTTGACAAAATACAGCATCCTTTCTTAGTAAAACCCTCAAGAAAGTAGGGATAGAAGGAGCACACGTCGAGATCATAAAAGCCATATATGAACGACACAATGTTAATATCATCCTCAATGGGGAAAAACTGAGAGCTTTCCCCCTAAGGTCAGGAACAAGACAGGGATGTCCACTCTTGCCACTGTTATTCAACATAGTATTGGAAGTCTTAGCCTTAGCCTCGGCACTCAAACAACACAAAGAAATAAAAGGCATCCAAATCAGCCAGGAGGAGGTCAAACTTTCACTCTTCGAAGGTGACATGATATTCTATATGGAAAACTCAAAAGATTCCACACACAAAAAAAACTACTAGAGCTGTTACAGGAATTCAGCAAAGTTGCAGGATATAAAATCAATGCACAGAGATCAATTGCATTCCTATACACCAACAATGAAGCCACAGAAAGAAATCAGGAATCAATCCCATTTACAATTGCACCAAAACCCATAAAATACCTAGGAATAAATCTAAACAAAGAGGTGAAAAACCTATACACTGAAAACTGCAGAAAGCTTATGAAAGAAACTGAAGAAGACACAAAAAAATGGAAAAAGATTCCATGCTCCTGGATAGAAAGAACAAATATTGTTAAAATGTCGATACTACCCAAAGCAATCTACATATTCAATGCAATCCCTATCAAAATAACACCAGCATTCTTCATAGAGCTAGAACAAATATCCCTAAAATTTGTATGGACCCAGAAAAGATCCAGGATAGCCAAAGCAATCTTGAAAAAGAAAACCAAAGCAGGAGAAATCACAATCCCGGACTTCAAGCTGTATTACAAAGCTGCAATCATCAAGACAGTATGGTACTGACACAAAAACAGACGCTCAGATCAATGGAATAGAATAGAGAACCCAGAAATGGACCCACAAATGTATGGCAAACTAATCTTTGACAAAGCAGGAAACAATATCCGATGGGATAAAGACAGTCTCTTCAGCGAATGGTGATGGGAAAACTGGACAGCAACATGCAGAAAAATGAACCTGGACCACTTTCCTACACTATACACAAAAATAAACTCAAAATGGATGAAAGACCTAAACGTAAGACAGGAAGCCATCAAAATCCTAGAGGAGAAAGCAGGCAAAAACCTCTTTGGCCTCAGCCACAGCAACTTCTTACTCAATGGGTCTCCAGAGGCAAGGGAAACAAAAGCAAAAGTGAACTACTGGGACCTCATCAAAATGAAAAACTTCTGCACAGTGAAGGAAACAATCAGCAAAACTAAAAGGCAACCGACAGAATGGGAGAAGATATTTGCAAATGACATATCAGATAAAGGGTTAGTATCCAAAATCTATAAAGAACTTATCAAATTCAACACCCAAAAAACAAATAATCCAGTGAAGAAATGGGCAAAAGACATGAATAGACACTTCTCCAAAGAAGACATCCAGATGGCCAACCGACACATGAAAAAATGCTCAACATCACTCACCATCAGGGAAATACAAATCAAAACCGCAATGAGATACCACCTCACACCTGTCAGAATGGCTAACATTAACAGCTCCGACAACAACAGATGTTGGCGAGGATGCGGAGAAAGAGGATCTCTTTTGCATTGTTGGTGGCAACGCAAGTTGGTGCAGCCACTCTGGAAAACAGTAGGGAGGTTCTTCAAAAAACTAAAAATAGAACTACCCTACGGCCCAGCAATCGCACTACTAGGCATTTATCCATGGGATACAGGTGTGCTGTTTCGAAGGGACACATGCACCCCCGTGTTTATAGGAGCACTATCAACAATAGCCAAAGTATGGAAGGAGCCCAAATGTCCCTCGATGGATTAATGGATAAAGAAGATGTGGTATATATATACAATGGAGGATCACTTGGCAGTGAAAAAGAACGAAATCTTGCCATTTGCAACTACGTGGATGGAACTGGAGGGCATTATGCTAAGTGAAATGAGTCGGTCAGAGAAAGACAAAAATCCTATGACTTCACTCCTATGAGGACTTTAAGAGACAAAACAGATGAACATAAGGGAAGGGAAACAAAAAGAATATAAAAACAGAAAGGGGAACAAAACAGAAGAGACTCATAAATATGGAGAACAAACGGGGGGTGACGGGAGGGGTTGTGGGAGGGGGGAGGGGCTAAACGGGGAAGGGACATTACGGAATCTACTGAAATCATTGTTTCGCTATATGCTAATTTGGATGTAAATTTTAAAAAATAAAAAATAAAATTAAAAAAATTAATAAAGATAACATCCTGTTGGTGAAATAATGGATATAACTAATATTTGCATTATTAGCTGCCTTTCACAAAGGAGGATAGGAAGAACGTTGTTTGTTAGGTATTTCCAGTAGACCATATAATGTGTCATGTGCTTTATCTGTTTGTTCTCATTGAATCCTCCCAACACCCTGGTAAGAATAACTATTTCCATCTTACAAAAATTTTAAGGGGTGTATGTGCCTTATATAAAACTAGCAGCTATCAATTCTGCAGCCTTCCCACCTCAACACATTCTTGTTTAAACAGCATCACTGGACTGAAGACAATGGGGAAAAGCAAGAATGAAAAAGAGTAACTTATACGGCTCAAATCCCAGGATGTAGAAGGCAGTCGGTGAATGTTAGCTAGGCAGTAGTCTTATTCAACAATGCTGAACTGCATCATTGGCCAGGGACCCACAGATTTACTCTTTTGGAAAGACCCTTTAATTAGATTCACCATCACTCGCTCTTTCATCATTAGAAATGAAGAAGAATCAGCAAGGTGGCTGGCCATCCAAAGAGTACTAATGCTAGGCAAAAAATAAAAAGGAGAAGAGGGAGATCTGATAAGTTTGAATTGGTGGGGGAAAGGGAAGAAAGCATTCAGGCTAGCTGTTTCTAGCTAGTCAGTTCCTCTAGGGCATACTTTTGCTTCAACAGGAAATATTATTGGCCCACAGCTCAAGATTGAATTCCCCCACTGCTCAGGCTTCATCTTTCTGTACCATGAAGGGAAGATACTTTGCATTTCATCCAGGTAGGTAGAATTGTGAGAATCTTAAGACCATTTTAGTGTTCTCTATACCTTTGGAAAAACTTCTTTGTCTTTTGCTTGATTCATAGCTTGCTCTTGCATTATTCTCTTGGAAGATAATAACCCCAAAAAAAGGACACTTTTTAATTCTATTAATCTTTCAAAGAAGGAAGTGGTTTGAATTTGCAGCTAGGGGAAAATGTGGGACTTATTTGGGTATTTCTCAATTTATGATCTACATATTTTTGTTATTATTACCTGCAAGTGGTTTTGTTTTTAGAATAAATCCTGTGAAATAATATGGTGCCTGAAATTTGCCTCCAAGTTATCCAGTGGGGGCAGGGGCTGAGTAGAGGTGTGGACGAAATAAAAGTAACCATAAGTTGATGATGATTGGAGCAGGATGATTGATCCTCACGGGTTGAGTTGACTATTTTTCTACTTAGAGTTTTCTATTAAACTGAAAAAAGAATGTTTTTAATCTAGACCAAGCTGCACAAAGTCACAGAGCCAAAGAGTGGCAGAACTCATTCAAATTTAGTTGCAATCAACTCCAAGAACAGTGGTGCAGTCTCAGGCCAGCCTGGAAGTGAAAATGGATTCAAACCACTTCAAAAGAAGAAACATCCTGACTATAAAGAACAGATATTAGTATCTGAATGAAGACAGGCAGATCTGAAATTTTCTTCATAAGATGTATCTCGTAAAATTGATGGGAATTGATGTTCTAATATGTGTGCCTGTTACTTTCCATTTGTGTAGATTTTGATTCCTATACTAAAAATTTACTGCTATCAATTCCTCAGGAGCCTTCTGGAAGATAAAAGGGAAAACATGCACCCCCTAGGTCCTGTGGGAAAGTCTAGGAACCTGTCCAGAAGGAAACACTGGGATGCTTTAGAAGCCATGGGGCAATAGGGGAGAGTCACCTTAACCAGGTTGTAGCACCTATTTGTGTGGGAGGTTTGGATTTCATTCCTCAGCCATATTTACCTTCTTTCTGTGTTCTAGGGCTCTGTGTCCTGCTAATACCATTGGGAGCTATTGCCCACAAGAATGGAGGTGAGTGTGCTCAAACAGACTCTACCCATTACCTGAAGCTGAGGGAAAGGACGTTGCACTAGCAAGGGCTTTTTCTCGGGAGTGCTCTTCTTAGGCTTTGAGAAGTTGACCTGCTTCTCCCCCAGACTTCCAGTCCATTACCAAGGACAATTCCTTGTATGAAAACAAGCATTGCTTTCTTCTCCTCCCTCCATCTCCTTATGCCCCACTGGGAGTTGGCATCTTCTGAGAGCCTGCAAACCCATATGTCCATTCCCCCACAGCTCCCTGTGCTCGGTGCCCACGGAATGCCCACTGTACCAATGCCAGCTCCTGCCGCTGTGATCCTGGATTCACTTCACTCTCTGGAAAGGTCATCTTTAGCACCTCCTCGGAGGTCTGTACAGGTAAAGAGACTGAGAGATCGTAGAGGGGGTCATCACAGAGGGGGTCCTTAGAGGAGTCATCACAGACTCCTCAGCCCTTGAAGCAGCACTTGATTTCATTGTCCAGGGCAGGAGAGAGAAGCCAAGAGACAGGCAATCAGGCCTCATGGTCAAGGAGTATAGTGTTAAGAGCTGAGGATTTGGAGCTGGACTATCTGAGTTCCAGATTTTTTACTGATCAGCTGTGCAAGACCAAGCAAATTGTTTTATGTCCCAGGGCCTCAATTTCCTTCTCTGTAAATCAGGGACAATGATAATATCAACCCATTTAGTTACGTGTTTTAAATCAACATATAAATGGAATCCATAGAGACAGAAAGCAAATTGGTGGTTGTCAGGTGCTGGGGGCGGGAAGAATGGGAAGTGACCACTTAAATGGGAAAGGGAGTTCTTTACTTTTAATTTTTTTATTTTAATCCCATCATAGTTAACAGACAGTGTGATATTAGTTTCAGGTGTACAAGTTAGTGATTCAACAAGTCTATATATCATTATTCAGTGCTCATCATGAGAACTGTACTATTAATCCCCTTTACCTAAAGGCGTTTTCTTTTGGTGTCATAAAAATGTTCTGGAACTAGAGACAGGGAGTGGTTGCACAACATTGTGAATGCAATACATGCCAGTGAATTGTTCACTTTAAAACAGTTGGTTTTGGTATGTGAACGTCACCTCAAGAAAAAAATACGTAAATGATAAATTAACACATGTCAAACACTTAGAACAGTGCATCGCGCTTGAGAAGAAGCCAATACATTTGCTGTTGTGGTTGTTGTTGGCTGTTAATTGGTCAAAGACAGAGGCAGCCTGTTGAAGGGGGAGGTCAGGAAGGACCATGCAGCCAACAGAGATTCTGAATGTTCCACCAACCCTAGAGCTAACTTGCCCGGAACTCCCTATAAGCCATAATCTCAGTTCCTCCATCCAAAAATATCCACATGCAGGGGCGCCTGGGTGGCGCAGTCGGTTAAGCGTCCGACTTCAGCCAGGTCACGATCTCGCGGTCCGTGAGTTCGAGCCCCGCGTCAGGCTCTGGGCCAATGGCTCGGAGCCTGGAGCCTGTTTCCGATTCTGTGTCTCCCTCTCTCTCTGCCCCTCCCCCGTTCATGCTCTGTCTCTCTCTGTCCCAAAAATAAATAAAAAATGTTGAAAAAAAAAAATTTAAAAAAAAAAACAAAAATATCCACATGCAACCTCAAGCCCGATGGCCATTTGCCATTTGTAAAGCACTATTTCCGAAATTAAAATTAATTTGAACTACATAATAACCAGATGAATGGATACTGTTATTACTTCCGATTTGTAGATAAGGAAGCTGAGACTTTGAGAGGTGCTTTGTTCACACTCACACAGATGGTCATAGAGCTGGAATTCAGATAGGGTTAATTTGAATTCCACAAATCTCTCAAAGAAACGCCGTCCCTGAAGAAGTTCAAATCAGCCCCTTGAGAAAGTCAATGTTGGCACCATTTTATAAATGAGGAAACTGAGCCTTGAGAGGTGAAACCATTTGTCCAAAGGAAGAGGAAGAAGCTGGGCCCATGGTTCAAACTGTTGCATTCTGATATCTGTCCAGTTAGTCAAGAGTTGGATAAAATATGAAATATCCCTACTATAGAACATCTATAGGCATTAAAATTATTTCTTGTTTTAATGTGGAAAAGTAGGCATAAAATATTCTAAGACCCCGGAAGAATTTGTATATTCCAAAAGCTGTGTTCTGAGTCCACAGGAAATTGATGAAAATGTAATAGTGTTCTTTTCATAATCAGTAATGGTGGGTGACAGGTACATGTGGATTTATTATACTGTTCTCCATTTTTAAAAAACTGTTGCAGTCTCGGTGGTGGGATATTTAAATGTCATTGGAGTTTTCTGATTTCCCAGTTTTCTCCCATAAACATGTTATTTGGTTCAGAAAGAAAATGCAAGGGGTCAAATCATCTGCATCTGGTTGCTACCTATCCTACCAGAATTTTGGACATTGTTAGAAGTTCTCACTTGTGTTCCAGATATCAACGAGTGTGGCCCACCTTTATACATGTCTTGTGGAAGCCTTGCACATTGTCACAACGTGGAGGGGAGTTACTACTGTGAGTGTGCCCCTGGGCATGAGCTCCTTTCAGGAGGCACCAAATTCCAAAGCGAGAAAGAGAACACTTGTCAAGGTAAGTGGCTTCTGTGTCACACATTTCCCCCATGCCCACGACCAACCTCATCCTGTCAATTATTCCATAGGTCTGAGAGTCCAGAAGAGAACACTCTTGGGTCTCTCATGGGCTCCTTCCTCCCATTTCTTGTACTTGTCCAGAGTTACAATGCCCTGTGAAGGTATATCTAGAAAATTCTTTATTGCAACATTGTATACAATAGTTAAGGCTTGGAAACGGATGACTTCCATTAACGGAGAAGAATTTCACATATTACAGGATAGCCATACAATAATAAGCTTCGGAGCCCTTTTTTATCAACTTGTTTTTCTTTTTGATGGACAGTTCTATGAATTTTATTTTTTTTTTCTATGAATTTTAATGTAAGTACAGATCTGGGTTACCACCACTACATTCAGGAACCAAAACAATTAATTACATTATTCCAAAACATTCCTTCATCCTGTTTCTTTATAGGCACTACGCCACCTGCCCTGGCAACCCCTCATATACAGATATTTTTTCCACCTGCAGCACTGTCTTTTGAAAATGTCATATAAATGCAGTAATACAATATGTAGCCTTGTAAGTCAGATTTCGTCTACTCAGTGTAATGTTTTTGGAGGTTTATCCATATTGTTTTGTGTATTGATAGCTCATTCCTTTTCCCCCCGCTTTTGATACGTCTATTTTCCAGAAAGAAAATTGGCTACAGTTATTTTGCATTTACAATGACTGTTTTCTTTTATCTGGATCTATTTATCCAGGTCTTGAGTTTGGCTAATAATACAACTGCGTAAAGTTACTTCTAGATTCACATGTCACAGGTTAGTCTACAGATCGTTGTTTTATTACTTTTTAATTTTTTTAACATTTATTCATTTTTGAAAGACGGAGCGCAAGTGGGGGTAGGGCAGAGACAGAGGGAGACACAGAATCTGAAGCAGGCTCCAGACTCTGAGCTGTCAGCCCAGAGCCCGATGTGGGGCTCAAACTCATGAACTGCGAGATTATTACCTGAGCTGAAGTTGGACGCTTAACCGACTGAGACACCCAGGCACCTCCACAGATCATTGTTTTAGAGGGATGCATATAGTAACTTTCATTTCTGGCTTTCTGTTAGAATCACCCTGTATTTTAAAAAATAGAGATTCCAGGGCGCCTGGGTGGCTCAGTCGGTTGAGCATCCGACTTGGGCTCAGGTCATGATATCGCAGTCTGTGAGTTCAAGCCCCGCGTCGGGCTCGGTGCTGACAGCTCAGAGCCTGGAGCCTGCTTCGGATTCTGTGTCACCCTCTCTCTCTCTTCCCCTCCCCCACTCATGCTCTGTCTCTCTGTGTGTCAAAAATAAACATTAAAAAAAAAATTTTTTTTAAATAGAGATGCCTGGGATCCCTCCCTACCTGAGATGCTCTGAACCACTCCTGGCATGGAGCTCAGATATAGATATTTCTTCAGAGTTCCAATGTTAATTATGATGACTAGTTCATTCCTTTTTATTGCTAAGTAA
Organism: Neofelis nebulosa; assembly: GCF_028018385.1. NCBI lineage: Eukaryota > Metazoa > Chordata > Mammalia > Carnivora > Felidae > Neofelis > Neofelis nebulosa. Next base: position 159,580,228 of record NC_080785.1, read on the forward strand.
TATTCTATTGTATAGAATTGGTTTATCCATTCACCCATTTGGGTTGTTTCCAATTGGAATGATTAAAAATAGAGCTAAATGAGATATCTCTTGATAAACTAGAATTCTTCCCAAGTTGTTTTAAATAGAAAAATATGCCACGGGATGGTACTTATAGTATGCCAATGGCTTTGTGTGTCCCCTATCTTCCTTTTTCTTAATTTCAAGCATGTTTCCATACATATATTTTCATCTTAAAACTTTTCAAGCAGTAGTCCAAAAAGTAAATACTACTTTGTGGTAGTATTTAGACAATAATTTTATCATCGGTGTAATTTGATTGCCTACCATTGCTCTGAGCTCTATGCCAGGCACTGTGACTCCAACACTAAATAAAGCACAGGCTGTGTCTCCTGGAGTTTTTACTCCAGTAAGCAGACAGATCAACATACAAATACAATATAAGTCAACAGTCACTCTTGGCAAAGCATCCACGTCTTGGGAAAACAATGTGTTTCTCACCACTGTACCCCAGTGCCTAGCACATAGAAGGCGTTCCGGAAATAACACGTAAGTGAAAAACTGGAAAGAGTTCATCATCACACAAGGTATGAGCTGTGGTCACACCTTGGTCTTGTCACTTGGCCTTGATTTTGGCTAAGTTTTTACAATCTCTGGTCTTGGCTTCCTTATCTACCCTTGAAGAGATTAAGTTTTTTTTTTAACTTTTTTTTTAAACCTGAATATTAAGTTGTTTATCTTATAAAACTGTGTAAAATACACTTTTAAGAAAAGCTTCATGGACTTATATTAACCGAGGACTTTTCAATCCATTATTAATTTTCATACTAGCCATTTTGTATTTACACAGTTGTTTGACCCATGTTTGAAAGTATCAGAAATGACTAAGAGACAAGGGATGTTTAGTATCCACAAAGAGAAAAGTAAACTAAGTTCAACATTGAATTTAATATTCAATGATTCAAATCATTTCATATTAAAATGTGACAGCAATGTATTTGCTCTGAAATGGTTCAACTTTCAGGTCGCCTGGGTAAAGTTAAGTGTCCAGATCTTGATTTAGGCTCAGGTCACAATCTCACAATAGTGAGATCAAGCCCCGCATCAGGCTCTGTGCTGGGCATGGAACCTGCTTAAAATTCTGTCTTTCTCTGCTCCTCCCCCACTCACTCATTCTCATAGGTGATCTCTCTCTGTTTCTCATTCTTTCTCAAAAAAAAAAAATATATAATTAAAAATTTTTTACATGAAATGGGATCACTTTTAAACCTCATCCTTACTGGGAGCATGATGCTGTTTGTAAGCTACTCACCATCCCTAAAGTAGAAAAATCTTGGGGCGCCTGGGTGGCTCAGTCGGTTAAGCGTCCTACTTCGGCTCGGGTCACGATCTCACGTTCCATGAGTTCGAGCCCTGCATCGGGCTCTGGGCTGATGGCTCAGAGCCTGGAGCCTGCTTCCGATTCTGTGTCTCCCTCTCTCTCTGCCCTTCCCCCGTTCATGCTCTGTCTCTCTCTGTCTCAAAAATAAACGTTAAAAAAATTTTTTTTTTAAAAAGAAAAATCTCTGACCTTAAATTGAGAGAAGCATCTCCTACCCCACTGTCTAGGGTACAAACAGAAAAAGCTGTATCAAGTACTGTCCTAGCTCCACTCTCCTGGTTTCTAAGTTAACAAAAGAGGATCAAATTTCTCTCCTAATTAGAAAAGACGGAAAGATAAGTTTACATCCAAGTGGATTTGAGGACAGTCACATTTACTCAATGCTGTGACCACAATCACATGCCTTCCTCATTTTTCAACCACAAACTGCTCTGAGAAGGAACTTCCCTTGGGTGGGGAGATAGCAGGGATGCCTGAGATATTCTGGGGCCAAAGCAAGTTCCTTCTGGGTGTGGCATTTAGAATAGGTCTACCACCCACCCAACAGGCTACAGGCAATGCTGAAGTGTGTGTACACCCAGAGCCCTGAAGGGTAGAGCTGGCACCACAGAAAAGTGAGGGGTGGCATTAGCCAGTGGGGTTAGGGGCTTTTTGAGCTGACTATGCATACCTCCCGATTACCCATCAGACTCCTGCAGCAACGCGAAGGGCAGATACCAACATGACTTGGCTGGAAGCGATTCCCAGGCTCCTGGGTGAATCACTGTATTAATTTCTTATTACTAATATAACAAACTTAGTAGTTTAAAACAGTATAATATATTCTCTTACTGTGTTGAAGGTTAGAAGTTTTAAGTGGTTCCTTCTAGAAGCTCTAGGGGAGAATCTGTTTCCTTGCCTTTTCTGGCTTCTGGAAAATGCCTTCATTCCTTGGTTCAAGGCTCCTTTTTCCCCTCTTCAAAGTCAACATCATATGTATCATCTCCTCTCCTCTCTGACCTCTCCCTCCCTTTTATAAGAATCTTTGTGATTATATTAACTGCACCCATATCATCAGGATAATCCCCCAACAAGAGACTTAATCACCAAGTTCAAAATTTTCTTTTGGATGAAAGATAACATAATCATAGGCTCCAGGAATAAGGACTTGGATGTCATTGAAGGGGCCATTATTCTATCTACTACACTCACCATCCACAAGCAGCTCTGATCTGAATATCACACATACACACACAAAGTTCTCATCTTGGCAACCTTGCTTGAATGTAGAGGCCAGCCAACTCCTTATGCGAAGGGCCACATCATAAATATCTTGAGTTTTTTGGGCCACAAGGTCCCTATCACAACTACTCAACTCTGCCATTATAGTGTGAAAGCAGACAGACAACACATAAATGAATAGGAGTGGCTACATTCCAATAAAATTTTATGTATGGATACTAAAATTTTAATTTCATATAATTTTCATGGGTCAAAAAAGACAGCTCTTCCTTTGATTTTTTATCTTAGCCACTTAAAAAAATCCTTTACAGAAATAGGCAACAGCCGGATTTGGCTGTGGGCCATGGTTTGCCAACCCCTGCTCTGTCTGAGGTGGTGGTTGAGTAGAGAGTGCTATCACCAGATGGTATCCGTCCATTGAAGTTATGATGGAATCTTCGATGCCTGACCTTGAAAAAGATGATGGAAGGTAGTAAGGCTGGACTTACTGAGTATAGGAGAGGCCTGAGCAAGGCCTGGATAGGGGACTGATCCTTCTCTTTTGTGTCTCTAGATGTGGACGAATGCAGCTCCAGAAAACACCAATGCCACAACACCACCCACTGCATCAATGTGAAGGGCAGCTACAGATGCTACTGTTACCATGACTGGGTGGCCAGATCCAGGCCTCTACATGGTCTGAACTTCACCATCTGTGAAGGTATATAGTCCAACACACACACATGCATACACACAGATGCACACGGATGCATGTGCATGTGTGTGTGCACACACTCTTGCACATGAACATCCGTGTGAACACATGCCTTCACAAAACAGAAACCATGCACATACATGCATTCCACATATATATGCAGGCACACACACACACACACACACACACACACACACACACATTAGTGGTGCTTCTCCCTCTTTTCCCTGCAGAAGTCCCCTTCCCCTCATGGACATCACCTTCTGGAGTCAACAGCCAGGTGAGTGGAGCCTCAGCAGAAGACTAGAAGCAGAAAGATCTTCAGCAACCATCTTGTGTCCACCCTCTCCCCAAACTCCCACTTCAGGCTCTCTGACCTGCCTCCATGTCCCCTTTCCCCAGAGTCTCTCCCGCTTCTTTGACAAGGTCCAGCAGTTATCCCAAGACTTCAAGCCAGCTTTGGCCAAGAACACCATCCAGGTAAAGTCAGAACCAGGAAAGAGGCCAGGTGTGGGGATACCATAGAGACCTGGGTCACTTTGGTAGGGATGTAGACAAGCTCCTATGTAGTTGACACTGCAACTGGTCCCTCACCCATGGTGGAGAGAAGGCTATCTAGAAGCACTTTTAAAGACACCCAGGTGCACTAATTTATTTCCCTATTGGCTGGTTCTGGGCTTTGGGCTTATGTCATCCTTGGCCTTTCTGACCCAGGTTGACCTCTAAGTGGCTGAGATCTAAACAACAAGGACCATCCAAGGAATCCAATTCAGTGCCATTGTTACCCTCCAAATACCCAATGTCTAGGGTCCGTTCTCTTGGGCTGAATGGCCAGGTCTTCGTGCAACCCATTTGATCCATTGCCCACTGGCTCTTTGTCCCATCCCCCAGGACCTCATGCAGGAAGTAGATGAGCTGCTGGAGACCCCAGGGGACCTGGAGACCTTGGCCCCCTCAGAGCAGTACTGTGTGGCCACTCACCTGCTCGTTGGCCTGGAGGATGTCCTGAGAGTGTTGAGCAAGTTGCTGCCCAAAGGGCCACTGACCACGCATGCTCCTGCAGGCACAGGTAAGTATCTGAGTATGCTTCAGGCTCCTGCTCCTTCTGTTCACCTTCTCACTCTCCCCTCTTCCTAGAGACTGTCCAACCGGAGCCAAGTGGCCACACTCACATCTCAGGATTTTATTTAAAATATGGGGCGCCTGGGTGGCGCAGTCGGTTAAGCGGCCGACTTCAGCCAGGTCACGATCTCGCGGTCCGTGAGTTCGAGCCCCGCGTCGGGCTCTGTGCTGACAGCTCGGAGCCTGGAGCCTGTTTCCGATTCTGTGTCTCCCTCTCTCTCTACCCCTCCCCTGTTCATGCTCTGTCTCTCTCTGTCCCAAAAATAAATAAAAAACGTTGAAAAAAAAATTTAAAAAAAAATAAAAATAAAAAATAAAATAAAATAAAATAAAATAATTCAGAAAATATTCTCCTATCATAAAATAAACTCCTGTGGAACTCAGTCTTTTATTTGTTTTAAACGCAAAAGTTTCAGATTTTTTTAAGGGATAAGTAAAAAGAAGCATATACAAATATCAGTAAGTCTATCATTACATCATTTATATAATTACAACAGAAAATTGCAACAATGAGGTTCATAAAAATAAGGTATCCAAAAATAAACTCAACACTACCTGGAAATGAAGAAAATGCAATTAATCTTGAAAAGTTGAAAATCACATAATATTATCTGATCTAATTTTAAGTATAACCTTAAATAACATTGTACCAATGGTTTCATTGTTGAAACGCATGCTTATTTCTATGCAGTTTTTCCCAGATTTTTCAGCATCCATACTACCCAGGAGATGGCAAAGAGAATTAAAAGCTGGCCACAAATATTTGATTCTGATTCCTGCATTCTCAAATAGCCTGGTCATTGTTTAATATCTTCCCATCTTTGTGGACTCCTTTTGCATGCATTTGGAAAGAATTGCAATCATTTTATTCATGGTTTTATCTGGGACTCAAAGAAAGCATTTCCAGACTAATTTCACCATATGTAGATGGCAATTACCAGGAAGACTTACCTCAATCAGGTGTTTTTCAACAGTGTTACTGAGATGTAATTTACCCAACATAAATTCACCCATTTGAAGTGTATAATTCAATGGTTTGGGCATATTCACAAAGGTGTGTGACCATTACCTTGAAATAATCTTAGACATTTTCATCACGCCAAAAAGAAACCCCATATGCATGAGCGGTCACTCCGCATTCCCCGCAACCCCCAGCCCCTGGCAGCCACCAACCTGCTTTCTGTGTCTATGGATCGCCTATTCTGGACATTTCATATAAATGGAATCATACAATCTATGGCCTTACGTTATTGGATTCTTTCACTCAGCGTACATCTTGAAGTTCAGCCATGTTGTAGCTTATATCAGTATTTCATTCCTTTTGATTGACAAATGGTATGCCTTGATAAGCCTATGTACATTTTATTTATCTTTCTATCAGTTGATGGACATTTAGGTTGTTTCTGCTTTGAGGTTATTATGAATTAACACTCACAGACAAATCGTGTGAACGTATGTTTTCCTTTCTTTGGGGTAGATATCTGACGGTGGCATTGCTGGGTCATCTAGTAACTCTACGTTTAATATTTTGAGAAATTTCCAGGCTGCTTTCCAAAGTGGCTGGACCATTTACTTTCCCTCCAGCAACGGATAAGCATTCTAATTTCTCCACATCGTTGCAAACACTTGCTGTTTGGGAGGGCAGGTGATATTATAGCCATCCTAGCAGGTGCAAAATGGTATTTCATTCTGGTTTTCATTTTCACTTACCTAATAACTAATGGTGTTAAGGATATTTTCATGTACTTACTGGCATTTTATATACCTTCTCTAGAGAAATGCCTATTCAAGTCTTTTGCCCATTTTTTAAAGCTTTTATTTAAATTCCAGTTATTTAACATACAGTGTAATATTAGTTTCAGGTGTACCATTTAGTTATTCAACACTTCCATACAATATCAGGTGCTCATCACAAGTGGCTTCCTGAACCCTCATCACCTATTTCACCCATTCCCCCCCCCACCTCCCCTCTGGTAACCACCAGTTTGTTCTTTATAGTTAAGGGTCTGTTTCTTGGTTTGCCTCTTTTTTTCCCCTATGAACATCTGTTTTGTTTCCTAAGTTCCATCTATGAGTGAAACCGTATGGTATTTGTCTTTCTCTGACTGACTTATTTTGCTTAGCATAATACACTCTAGCTCCATCTACGTCGTTGCAAATGGCAAGATTTCATTCTTTTTTTATGCTGACTAATGTCCGTGTGTGTGTGTGTGTGTGTGTGTGTGTGTGTGTGTGACACCTATTCTTTATCCATTCATCAGTTGGTAGATGTTTGGACTCTTTCCGTACTTCAGCTACTGTAGACAATGCTGCTATAAACGTTAGGGTGCATGTATCCCTTTGAATTAGTATTTTTGCATTCTTTGGGTTTTTTATTTTATTTATTTTTTAAAACCTTTTTTTTAGAGAGAGAGGGTGTGAGTGAGCAAGGGGCAGAAAGAGAGGGAGAGAGACAGAATCCCACCCAGGCTCTGCACTGTCAGCTTAGAGCTCCAAGTGGGGTTCGAGCTCATCTTTGGGTATTTTAATTGGGTTATTTGTCTTATTATTGAGTTGTAAGAACTCTTTATATAGTCTGGACACCAGACCTTGTCAGACTTCGAGAGGCAAATACCTACATCAGATTTAACAGCAGTGTTGTTTATATTCAAATTTGGAGCATCTGTGATTTAGAGTTATGTCGTAGACTCCGGGTCTGGAGTTCTCTCTTGTCCAGCAAGAAAGCGGATGCAGGATTAAAATGTGAGAGAGACTAGTGTCCGGGGAGGAGACAAGAGCACCGAGTAAGGGTCCTTGCTCCATTTTTATTAGGATCAGAAGGCTTACAAGCGTGATGGACGTGCAGGAAGAGACAATGAAACCGTGAACAAGGCACCTTTCTTTTGCTAATCAGCTCCACACTGGGCAACTTCACCCTGCCTTGTTAACCCATGGGTGCAAGCTCAGGGAATTCCTAAGCTTACTACCCACAGAGTTAGAATTGTCATTGCAACAAAAGCCTTGCCTTGTCTGTTAGCAGTTTCTTCCTTTCCTTGAGATGATGCAAATTCAGTAGAAAATTTTCTTAAAACATGCAATCTTTGGAAACATTCTGGTTTTCAGCTTTTAAAAATAGTCAAAGGATGCCTGGGTGGCTTGTTAAGAGTCCGACTCTGATTTCAGCTCAGGTCGTGATCTTTCAGCTTGTGAGATCAAGCCCCACGTTGGGCTCTGTGCTAACAGCATGGAGCCTACTTGGGATTCTCTGCCCTCCTCCTCTGCCCCCCCCCACGCTCTCTCTCTCTCTCTCTCTCAATGAATAAACATTTTGTAAATCCTCAAATAACGGTATTAAACCAGCCACATCACTCTTATTTCATACTTAAAATTCATGTGGTTTATCAGCATACCAAAAAGATCTAATTCCAATACTGCAAGCAGTAGCCTGACTTCTCCCATCCCTCGTGCCATTGCCACCACTACAGGACTGTCTCTGACGGTGCAGGACCAAGGAATTGGGGATGTCACCTTGGGCCAGAGCCAGGCAAAGATGCAGCTGAAGTGGGATGTGGCACAGGAATCCAATGACTTGGGTAATGACTGCAGTGGGGAAGGGAAGGCCCCTGAGACCTTGCGATGGGACCAGACAGCCAGGATGTGACACAGAATTAAAGATTAAAGGAAAGTGTAGGGTGGGCGGGGCTACAGGGGAGAGTCCATCTGAGGAGAAAGGGGCCCTGGCAGCGACCCTGACATGTCATTCTTGGCCTTGTCCTGCAGGTCCTTCTGTGGTGGGCCTCGTCTCCACTCCAGGGATGGGCAAGTTACTGGCTGAGGCGCCCCTGGTCCTGGACTCTAAGCAGCAGACAGTTCTGCGTGAACACAGGGACTTCCTGGCAGGAGGCTTCCCTGTCCTGCTCTCAGATGTCGTCTCTGCCTTTGTGAGCAACAAGGACACCCAGAACCTCAGCTCCCCCGTCACCTTCATCTTCTCCCACCGCGTGAGTCCTGGTGGAATGGGGCTGTGGCTGGGCAAGGAACTGGTCTGGGTCCGGGGCTCAGCCTCACTGTCGAGATCACCCTTTGTGTCCTGGGGGCCTCCTCTGTGGGCGCCTCCTTCCCCCAGGAAAGCCCTTTGCAAACCAGCTTTGGATAAGAGTCTCCAGCTTCCACCGATGCTCTCTTCCTACAGTCGGTGACGTCCAGGCCAACGCAGAAGGTGTTCTGTGTCTTCTGGGAGCACAGTCAGGATGGATGTGGTCATTGGTCCACCACGGGCTGCAGGATGGCGGCCACCGGAGACGCCAGCACCACCTGCCAGTGCTCCCACCTCAGCAGCTTTGCTGTCCTCATGGCCCACGGCCACATTCAGGTGAGATCCCTGAGAGAGGCCATGGAGACAAGGATGCTAGTGACTACAGGCAACCAGAAAGGAAAGGATGTGATGGGAGAGGTCAGAAGGGACCCAGGGAGATCAGCATCGAGGACCAAACCATCGTCCTTCCTGGCCGGGTGACAGGGTTACTCCTTCTGGGGTGGGGGAGGCGGGGTAGGTGGTGGCACCAGGAATTGAGATCCTCCCAGGTGACAGCAGGCAGATCAAAATGAGAACTCTTTTAACTACATGGCCAGGCCTCATGGGAATCCAGACCAATTCAAACAGCACCCTCAAAACAGTGTGTTTCCTTCCACCATTTCAGCAAAGAATAAAATGTGGTGTACAAGTGTTCATGGTTACATTTCTGAAGAGATGAAAAATATTCGCATGGTTGAAGGAGTAACATTGAAAAGTCTCTTTCCTGCCCATGGCCCCCAGTGATCAGCGTTCTTCTTAGAAGAAATCTCAGTTTCTTCTGAGTACTTTTGGAGATATTTTATGTATAAACAAGCAAATGCATATAATGTGTGATTTTATTTTCACTCCAGGCATTGCCTACATATTCATTCTTAGGCATTTTTTCCATTTCAAATACTTATGAGATTCTGTATCGGTACACAAAGAACTTGACCATTCATCTTTAAATTACACAGCTTTCCATTCTGTGGATGTTCCATACTTTAGCAAATCTCCAACGACAAACATTTTTTGCAAGCTTCAGTTTCTGCAAAGTTGCAATAGCATTGCTATGTCAGAGTAATAGTTCTAACTTTGAGATACATACATTTAATACACACATATAATATCACCACGTATCAGTAGCCACCCAATGGATTCCTTTACATTTTAAAGTTGGGTAACGATACTGTCATTCTTGGCTAATCCCCCCACCCAACCATTCAAAGTGTTTCTTTTAAGTGTTTAGATTTGACTCTTCTTTCATTTTTGAAAATATGCCTTGAAATATACATTCCAACATTTGTTCTCTTCATTGATTTGGTTTTCTTCATTGAAGACCAACTCTGCATGTTGTGGCTCTCATTTACCTCGCTCTCGTATTTCTTGTTCTTCTGATTTCCTTTTGCCTCTTTCTTTATATTAATTTAATTTTGCCCATTTTTTTCATTCCTGTTCTATCTCTTAAACTGTACTTCAGTAGGGTCCATTCTTAATATGAGCTCTTCAAATTTTGTCTTCATTACTGCAGGGTTTTTTTTTTTTTCTTCCACTTCTTTACTGTGTTTTTCTAATGCACAACTTCACAAGATCTCTCTTCTCTGAGGCCTTGCATCTCTGCTTTTGTTTCTTGCTTATAAAGGCAAGAGCTTCCTTACATGCTTTGATTCAGAGTAAATAATGTCACAACTTTTAGCTGCCCCATGTTAACAATTATTTGGTGAGTATTCCTTACTTAAATTTTTTACTCTCTCCTTTTTTGTGATATTTTGTAGAGATTTTGTGTTTGTTCCTTTTTATTTTTTTGTGATATGTTGTATAGATCCTTTCAATCACTTATGATTAAGGCAGATGGTGTTTCCTGGAGGAATTATTTCCAAGATATTTATGTAAAAACATCTTCAGGGTTTTGTGATTTTTATGTAACTTTTACAAATTTATCTAGGGGTGCCTGGGTGGCTCAGTTGGTTAAACGTCCAACTTCGACTCAGGTCGTGATCTCACGGTTCGTGGGTTCGAGCCCCGCGTCAGGCTCTGGGCTGACAGCTCAGAGCCTGGAGCCTGCTTCGGATTCTGTGTCTCCCTCTCTCTCTGCCCCTCCCCCACTCATGCTCTGTCTCTATCTCAGAAATAAATAAACATTAAAAAAAATAAAAATTTATCTAAGCAAAATTAAATGTCAGCAGTAGTGTTTCCATGTACAAAACCTGTTTTCCTCCACAACCAAAGCCAAACTTCTTTAAACCAACTGGTGGATGGAAACTCCTGCCTACATCATTCCCACTATTGTAATCATGACACAGATTATTCTGGTTTCCTCCAATGTATACTTCTAGTCAATCTTCTCTGATTTTAGCTTCTCTTCCAATTATTCCCTAGTTTTAGAGAAAGTGGAAATGGTGGTTTTGGTTTTATTACATTTGTGGCATTTGAATTATTTCCAAGAACAGGTGTGTGTGTGTGTGTGTGTGTGTGTGTGTGTGTGTGTGTGTGTGCATGTACATGTGAGCACATGTGCACATGCAACCTTTGGGCCACCATTTTCAATACCAGAACAATTGACTTTTTCTTTCAAACAAGGATTACCTTTAAAACGTGATAAGTACTACAATTTGTAATGAATCCTTAGCAATGGGGAGAGATGGGAGAAGAGTGGGGGAAACAGATAATTGTCTGTGTTTTTGTGGTCTGTGTTATTTTTCCCAGCCCAAGAATATGATTATTTTCTAGCTGACCTGGTACAAATACTCAGGAAGGTGCTCTTGGGTCACTGGGATGGGTAGGACTGAAGCATCATTTCCAGGAGAGCAACCTGTAAAACTAATAAACATAGTGATACACAAATTTCAGCATCGAAATACAACCCTAGTAGGTTCAAAGGCTTGATGTCTTGAAGGAGGGTTATCCTATCACATAGGTACAGCTGCGTTTATACAAGCTTTATTTCTAGAATCACACACTCAAGTAACTCATTTTTTTAACTGATGTTATTGGAATACAATATATTTGCAATAGAAATCCGATTATAAGCATACACTTTGTAAGTTTTAACAGTTGTAAAAAACCCATGCTCTAAAGGTCACTGAGCTGGTAGGACTTTTCCGTAACCTCAGAAAGCCCCTCAGGAGTCTTTCAGTGCTCCCATCCCGAACCCCAGGAAACCACAGAACTCATTTTGTTGCTACAGTTTATTTTGACTGTCCTAGAGTCATTCAGTAGAATGGAATTGTTCTCTTTTGTTCCTGGCTCTTCGGCTCAACATTCTATGAGACTCTCTCATATTACTGAGTATAAACATAATTCATTCCTTTTTATTGCTATATAGCATCCCAACATATTACTCTACCACAGATTGTTTTATACCACAAACTGTTCTCCAATTAATGGGCATTTGCATTTCTTCCAGTTTGGGCTATTATGAATAGAGCTGTTATGAAAATGCATAAACATTGGTCTTATGGACATTCGTTTTCATTTCTCTTGGTAAATACCCAGAAATGGAGTTGCTGAGTCCTATGGTAAGTGTGTGTTTAACATTAATGTATGTTCAACTTTATAAAAAACTCCCAAACTCCATTCCAAAGTAGTTGTTACCTTTTACATTCTCACACAGGAGTGTATGAGAGTTCCAAAAGTTCCATTTTGCAACATTACTATCAGTGTGTTTAAGTTTTACCATTCTAGTCTGCTTTTAAAGAGGTGACTGTGATCTCATTCACGGGTCTGAGCAGGAGGATCCCGTGCTGGCTGTGATCACCTATGTGGGACTGGGCCTCTCTCTGCTGTGCCTCCTCCTGGCAGCCCTCACCTTCCTCCTGTGCAAAGCCATCCAGAACACCAGCACCTCGCTCCACCTGCAGCTCTCGATCTGCCTCTTCCTGGCCCATCTGCTCTTCCTCACGGCCATCAACCAGACCAAGATCAAGGTACTGACACTGTCACAGAGGACCCCCTGCCCTGAGCCACGGGACGCTCAGTTCGTGGAGCCCTGCTGCACTGATACCTTAACACAATATCGTTGGGTGACAGGGAGGCTGGAGGGGTAAATAGCCTATTTCACGTTGACTGATGAAGCAGAAGACAATCCTCTCTCAACAACTCGACCCTATATATATATATATATATACGAGTTCTCCCCACTGGCAAGGTATGGGAGGGGTCCTGGGGCCACCCTCCTCCCTGACAGTCCCTCCTGGTGACTCCTTCCTCCTCCCCCAGCTGCTGTGCGCCATCATCGCGGGGGCCTTACACTATCTCTACCTGGCCTCCTTCACCTGGATGCTGTTGGAGGGTCTACACCTCTTCCTCACGGCACGCAACCTGACGGTGGTCAACTACTCCAGCGTGAGCAGGTTCATGAAGAGACTCATGCTCCCTGTGGGCTATGGAGTCCCGGCTCTAATCGTGGCCATTTCTGCTGCATCCAGACCTTCCCTTTATGGAACACCCACCAGGTGAGTGCAAATTCCCACTGCCCCTATCTTCTCCAGCACAACTGTGGCCATCATAGAACCAATAGCGATTTAATTTCCCCCGAACGTGATAGGCAGAGGAAAGGTCAGTGGCCACTCCGAAGACATCTCTCTGGTGGAATTTTGCGTTCCTTGAACTGTTTTTAAGTCCTTAAGATTTAATTATTTTAAATGTTCATTATGAAGTATTTAACCATTATATATTACACATTCTAGTGATTCTCTATCCACAAAGGCCAATGTTCTCTTGACTCACTTCTCATCTCTCTCTTAGATGCTGGCTCCACACAGACAAAGGATTTGTATGGACCTTCCTGGGCCCCGTCTGCACCGTCTTCTCCGTGAGTAACACGTGACATCAGAGCATCCCGCCTGCCAAAGTGACGGTCATTCAAAGACCAGGTGTACCAGGAGGGTTACAGGCAGCGGGAGCAATCATTCCAGTTGGCCCAGGACTGATGAGAGACCCCCCCCCCCAGGATGCAGGGATTTCCGTTGCAACAACAGGACTAACATGTTTCCTGAGACCTGGGACTTTCAGTGCTAAAATTGGGAGTTTCCATGCGAACTGCATCGAAGTGCTCGCCAAAGTTACAGGACAAACACATGCCTGAGTTACAGGGTGGTTGGTCTAGTCTTCTAGGACTTCTACAAAAGGCAAAAGCTTCTTACCTGCCGGGTTAGGTGTTGGATGAGCTAGGAGGATGCTTACCAGATGTGGAGTGAATTTAATACACCTGTGGGCTTTCTGCAGATTAATCTGGCCTTCTTTCTGATGACCTTCTGGATTGTGAAAAACAAGCTCTCCTCCCTCAACAGAGATGTGTCCACCCTCCAGAACACCAGGTGAGGAGGAGTCAGAGGAATGTCCCCCATCCAGAGCATTATCCTCAGAGCTCCAAGGATCTGATGTCCAGAGAGAATGGACTTTGCCCTGATACACAGGGATTGCTTCCATGCCTTACCTAGCAGGTCCTGAGAACATTTCTATCCTTACAACACACTCAAAACATCACATAACAGTTCCCAGAACCCAGCGCACCCTTTCATGGTCATGCCTTCATGCGTTTTAGGCCCCCTGCCTTCCCCTTCTCTTGCCCCACGTGAACGCAGGTTCATCAACCACATATCACTTCGTCTAAGAGTTTGGGAATGTCCTTTCCTTTCCTCAACTTTGCACAGAATCGGTGGCCTCTATTCTGGGCAAAGCACATTCTGGGTCAGGTCATGGAGAAGGTGGGGACAGGAACAGCCCTGGATGGGATCTGGGCAGAAGTACCTCACTTTGCAAATGTTACAAGTGATCATTTGTTTTTGTCTTGCCACCAGACTCTAAGGGCTGTGGAAACAGAAGTCTTGTCTTGGTTGTTCTGAATGCCCAAGCCCCAGCCTAGGGCCAGGGGCACAGAATGTTCTCGACGATGTCAGCTGAACAAAATTAGGGGTCTTCCTGAAACATCGTGACCTTTTTGAAACTCACATTCTGGAGTGTCACTACCATCCCTAGTCCCAGTCAAACTGCCATCCCTGACCCAAACACCATTTCTTTTTATGGAATCATTGACGATAAAGCTCCAAGTTGATCGCTACTCAGTAGGAAGCATCCGTGGAGTGGACTTGAAAACAGGTGGGGTGGGGAGGGGGCTGTTGCTCCCGGTGCATCACGAGCCTCCTCTCTCCTCCTACCCAGGATGCTGACATTCAAAGCGACGGCTCAGCTCCTCATCCTGGGCTGCACGTGGTGTCTGGGCGTCCTGCAGGTGGGGCCAGCTGCCCGCGTCATGGCTTACCTCTTCACCATCATCAACAGCCTGCAGGGAGCGTTCATCTTCCTGGTGTACTGCCTCCTCAGCCAGCAGGTACCACGGTCCGGCCCCCATCCAGGACTCTTCCTGTCCCCGCCCCGCCCAGTGAGCTGACCCAGAGCGTGCTTCGCCCCTGCAGGTCCGGGAGCAGTACGGGAAATGGTTCAGAGGGGTCAGGAAAGCCAAAGCCGAGCCTGAGAATTACACGCTCTCAAGCGGGACCGTGTCTGATGCCTCCAAGCACAGTGCGGTAAGATTATGCAGTGTTCCCAGAGCACTTCCCTAGCCGATCCACTTGGGCGTCTCATGCCTGCCTCACTGGACAACCTGGGCAGATAGCAGGGGATGCCCTAGGAAGGCTCATGCCTGGACTCCCTTCAAGGCACTTCCCCGTCTTGAAAGGAGCTCTTCCTATACTTTCACTCGCTGAGCTTCTATGTTCACAGCGACCCTTGCACACGACTGTCCTCTTTCCCCACATTTGTGGAGCACCCGCTTTGTGCAAAATGTTGCATAGGGTTTCTAATCGCGCTTGGTGAGAAGATACAAATGTAGATACTTACAAGCAGAGAAGGAGGCTTGGTCAGCTAACTAATCAGAAATGAATGGTGTGGAGCAGATCGTCAATGCTCAAAGTGCAGAGAGCCATGCACACTTTTTCTCCCAGGTCATTCCAGAGAGACTCACGGGCTTTAGATAAATTATGCAAGGTCTTCAGCCTCCTCTACTTTCTCCCAACTTCATTCCCCACCCCCCATCCTCACCCTGCCTGGCAAGTCTTCTACACATCTCTCCCCAACTTGCCTGTCCTCCCTCTAAAACTGTTCCTTCCCAAATGGTCTACTCATCAAAATCTCATCCTTCAAACTCTTTCCTCCTCCCAGCAGATGTGCGTGCTGACTTCTTCATAGAGAAAACACAAGTCAGCAGGAAGAAACAAGGTTACTTTTGCACTCTCAAAAACACCAGCCATTTGGCATCTAGTTCACTGTGTTCTCATTCCCTCTTGTGACCGCACATAGACAAAATATGCCTCCTAGTTTTTAAGGCTAATCCCTCCACCTGTACTTTGGTTCCTGACCCTCTTGACTTCCCAGTGACTTAACATTACGGTTCACACATTTTATCTCTGGTATATTGGTTCTCATGTTCTCAACAGCTGCATTGTAACACATTACATGTCTCACTTACTCTGATCTATTTTAATTTTTTTTTATTTTATATATATATATACATATATATATATATATATAGAGAGAGAGAGAGAGAGAGAGAGAGAGTGTGTGTGGGGGGGGGGAGAGAGGCAGAGGGAGAGAATCTTAAGCAGACTCCACGCTCAGTGTGGAGCCCAACTCAGGGCTCAATCCCATGACCATGGGATCATGACCTGATTCAGAAATCAAGAGTCGGATGCTCAACCAGCTGAGCCACCAAGCCGCCCCAAGAAGTACTAATGTTTTATTTATG